>NC_059519.1:10647500-10651053 GCF_905147795.1 Pieris rapae | reverse complement strand
TGTGTAAACTATTTATTTATTGACTGTCTACTACCCTATTGGGAGTAGGCCTTAGATTAAGTATAGATATAAGACGATTTATTGTTAATAAAAATATTATTTTAATTGACACGGCTACTACCCTATTGGGAGTAGCCTTAGATTAAGTATATTTTTAAGATAAATTATTTTTTTTAAAAAAAAAAAAAAAAAAAAAAAAAAAAAAAAAAAAAAAAAAAAAAAAAAAAAAAAAAAAAAAAAGAATAATTTTTAAAAATTGACACGGCTACTACCCTATTGGGAGTAGACCTTAGGCTAAGTCTTTTAACTTATTAAATTCATCTGACAATCCTAATAGGCAAAATGTTGGGTATACGCACTCCACCAAAAACGGCACCTGCCATCAGGCGCAGTATAGATAAGTGGGAGGAGGCCTCCAGCCAGGCCCCTAGGGCAGCACAAGAAGAACCTCTGGCAGGGGGGAGGGGAGCGGGTAAGTCTCCTGCTCCCGCTCAAGCCAGGAAAAAAGAGGCAAAAAATTGTTACCTAAAGGCAATGGCGCACTTGGCAGAGTCCCGAAACATAAAAACCGAAATAAAAACAGGGGTACAGTCAGCTGTAAAGCGGCTGTACCAAATGGTAAAAGAAGCCGAGGAGGAGTTGGCGGGAGGCCCAGCAAGAATAACAACTAAAACAAGAAACGAAAAAGACATGGAAGAAAATATATATGATAAGCTAAACAGACAAATTGAAAGATTGGAAACAGAAAATAGTAGGCTGGAGAAATGTAGGAAAGGAATAGAGGATCTGGCAAAAAAGAAAGATGAATGGGTCCTGACCGAGATAAGGAAAGAGTTTGAGGAGAAGGAAATTAAGGACATGGAGAGGCAGAACAACTGGGCTGCAAGTATGAAATCGTACGCCGAAGCGACGAAAGTAAATCTCGGTCAGGGCAAAAACGACACAGAAGGCCCGGGGCAAAAACCTGCACTGCACTCTGTCGTGGTGGCGCCGAAGAACGCGACCGACACGGCAGAGGAAACGGTGCAGAACATCCGGCACTTGCTAAACGCGAAGGAGGAAGGTTGGCAAGTGCAAAAAATAAGAAAAGCAAGAGATGGGAAGGTTGTGGTGGGTTGCAGGACAGAGGAAGAGAGAAGAAAACTTAAAGAAAACTGGGCACAGAAATGGAGGTCAAGGAGACCTCCAACAAAAACCCTCTCGTAAAAATAAAAAATTTACTGACCTGCAACACCACCGAGGATATTGCCCGGGCCCTAAAGAACCAGAACAAACACGTGACTGCGCACCTAGAGGAAAGAGAGCTGACAATAGTAGAAAAGTATAGAAGGAAGGCAAGAAACCCTCTGGAGAGCCACGTGGTCCTGCAGGTCACGCCTAAACTCTGGCAAGCCCTGACATCGGCTGGCAGGATACACGTGGACCTGCAGAGGGTTTGGGTAGAGGACCAATCCCCTCTGGTCCAATGCACAATGTGTCTGGGGTATGGACATACCCGCAGGAACTGTAAAAAAGATACAGAGGTGTGCAGTCACTGTGGAGGAGCCCACATGAGGGCCGATTGCCAGATCCTCGGGGAAGGAAAGCCTCCCAGCTGCGTTAACTGTAAAGCAATGAAAGGAAGAGACGCAGAGCACGGAGCCTTCAGCCAGAGCTGCCCAACCCGGCAGGGATGGACAGGGCAGCGAGGCTGAGTTACGCGTACTGTTAAAAAAGCCGAGGGCTCCAACATAAACACCGGCTTTCTCCTGGCACAGGCGAACCTTGGAAGAAAGAGAATCGCGAACCAGGAGTTTATAAAGGAAGCGGGGGGTAGGAAGATAAAGATAGCACTACTCCAGGAACCGTACACAGGGGCCATAAACAGATGGCAGAAAGCCCTATGTACAGAGTAGTGCAGTGCGTTCCCACAGGAAGAAACCGGTGAAGGCGGCGGTACTTGTTTTCGATGAACACATCGAGGTCTCACAAGACAAATCACTCACCACCGAGAACATAGCGGCCGCCGTCCTGAGAACGGACAAGTGGGAACTAGGGGTAATATCAGTGTACTTCGAAGGCGATGAACCCATCGAACCATACCTCGTACAGTTAAGAGGCTTCACGAGAAAGTTAAAAACCAAGATGGTACTGATTGGAGGGGACGTGAACGCATGGAGTGAGTGGTGGGGGAGCCGGAACGAAGACACAAGAGGAAAGGAACTACGAGGGTTCCTTGATGAAGAGGGGCTGAGCATTTTAAATTGTGGAAACACACCCACCTTCGACACCGTTAGAGGGGGCCGTAGATACACGAGTACAGTCGACATCACAGTATGTACAACGGCTCTCCTCAGCAAGGTAACGAAATGGTGGGTTGACACATCAATTACCAGTTCGGATCACAACACAATATTTATGACTACAGCCCTTCAAAAACCCCAAACGCACACCCTACCGAAGACGACCCGCAAATACAAAACAAAAAACGCAGACTGGGAGGATTTTAAAGAGAAAATAAAAACGGGATTGACAAAACAAGGATTAGACAAAGGAACGATAAAAGAACTGGACACCAAGGCCAGGGTCAACAACGCAGTAACGGAATATACCAACATAATTATAAAAGCCGCCGAGAAGCATATCCCCAAACTGAAACAAAGAAAGAAAAGCTTCGAACCACCCTGGTGGAACAAGGAAATAGAGGCCCTTAAGAAGGACATGGTAAGGAAAAAGAAAAGGATCTCATACGCAGCTCCAAGGAGGAGAGAGTGCGTAGTAACTGCCTACCTGGAGGCAAAAAAGATGTACGAAGAAGAGATCGAAAGGGCTCAAAAGGAAGGGTGGAAGAAATTGTGCACGAAGCAAGAAGGGGAGAGCTTATGGGACAGAATGTATAAAGTAATAAGAGAAGGCGGAAGGGATCAGGGAAGACACCACGCTAATAGAGAAGGGCATTTCGTTGAACTCCGAAGAATCGGTGCAGCTGCTGGCACAGAAATTCTTCCCGCCTGACAATTGTGAGATGGATGATGACATCCACCAAAGAATAAGGAAAACGGTTGAGGAAATGACTAGCAGCCTACGGGGAAGCAGCGCTGATGAAGTGCCAATCACAATGGCGGAGCTCATCAGCACTGCTCGAAGCTTCAACCCGAGGAAGGCCCCGGGTGCCGACGGACTCACTGCGGATATCTGCTGCGCAGCTATCACGGCGAATCCGGAGGTTCCCCTGGCCATCTTTAATAAATGCCTCGAAGTGGGATGCTTCCCTGATCTATGGAAGGAATGCACGATAGTGGTACTGAGGAAGCCAGGGAAGGAGGACTATACGGCCGCAAATCCTACCGTCCAATAGGCCTATTGCCAGTCATGGGGAAGATACTAGAGAAGGTAATGATCAACAGAATTAGACACAGCCTACTCCCCAAGATGAGCAGGAGGCAGTATGGGATTTATGCCAGGAAAGAGCACGGAGGATGCCCTTTACGATATCCTGACGAAAGCGAGAAGCCACATAGAAAACAAAGAGATAGTGTTGATGGTGTCGCTAGATATCGAGGGGGCTTTCGAC